>NW_019716257.1:1008350-1010840 GCF_900074925.1 Ramularia collo-cygni | reverse complement strand
AGAGCAGTATTATATAACAATTAGAGCTGTTCTATAAGGCCGGAAGGAAGGAACTACGTATAGTAGTAGATATAGACCTAGAGCCTATACTAGTTGTTCCCTTAATACTAGCTCTAGCAATATAGCGAACTACTATAACTATATAGCTTACTAGCCTACCGTAGAATTAAGAGGGCATGCGAATCGATAGCAATTACTTAGAGGCAATTACTAGCCGGTAGACGTATAAGAACCGCAACTATAGGAACTACGGTTATAACTGTTTTATTCCCTTAGACGCTCGTAACTATCCTACTACGCAACCTTTACGACGAGAAGCACCTTTACGACGAGAAGCACCTTTACGACGAGAAGTACCTTTACGACGAGAAGCACCTTTACGACGAGAAGCACCTTTACGACGAGAAGTACCTTCGCGACCGAGGACTCCCGCGCCGCCGCGCCGCCGCGTACGCGATAACACCCCCGAACACCGTACCCGCCCCGAAGGCGGTAGGAGAAGACGGGATCCCGCTTTATATTACTAACCTAATTAAGTCCGTAGAAGGACTTAAGAAAGACCCTACGATATTACTATAATATAAGGAGGTAATAGCGTCGATAAGCACCCTTATTAGCACACTCGTATATACTATTACGAAATACTAGAAGACCTACCTCGAATCTTAACAAGTTCTCTAGGAAACCCTTTAGGGTATTAACTACACTATAAAGCAAATATACCTTTTTCTCTAGGAGACTAATAAAAACACTAAGCCTACCTACTCGAGTATAGCCTTAGGACCGAAGGCCTTAAGACCTTTTCCTAGCCCTAATACCCCCTAGCCGACTACTAAGCCTATAGTAATAATATATATAAAAGACTAGGAGGACATTACTAGGATAAAGGCAAAGAGTATAGTAGAGATAGTTAGGGAGATTAGAAACCCCGACGTCCTCGCCGCGAGCGTCGATAAGTACGGGAAGGTTAAGCTCTCTATAAAAGATAGCGCTATAAAGGCAAAAGTAGAATTAAATAACGAATAGATAACGAAAATCGCACCTTTAGCTAGACTCTCGAAACTATCTTTTTAAGTACTTATCTACGCGGTCCCCCGAGCATTCCGCGCGGGAGAGACGCGAGGAAACCTCGAGATATAAGAACAGAATAAATATATTAAAGATCTTAAGGTTACTAGAACTACGTAGCTTAACCCGAGCTAGAGGAGATAGTACCCGGAGAAGGCGCACTCTTCCCTAATTATATAGATAGAGACCGCCGTAATAGCTAACGAAGCTATTAATAAAGGACTATTCTAGGACTACGAGGAAAAGACTATCGAGATTACCTAGGCGAGCTTTAGGATCTTATAGTGCTTTAAGTACTAGGAGTACGACTATATAACCGGCTCCTACTCCGGGCACGACCGATACGGCTACTACGCGGGGAATTACCGATCCGACGAATGCCGTAATAAGGAGAAAAAGAAGTGCGTAAACTATAAGGGAAACTACTCCTTTATAGACTCTATCTGCCCTAACCGTATTCGGGTAAAGGAGAGGGCGAACCGGTTTAAAGCGAACTTCCCGGCGAACTACCTTACGGCACCTACCGAAAGGAACGAAACTAACTTATAGGGATTTATATTCGTCTCTCGCATACCGAGTAAGAGGAAATCCCTAGAAGAAGTAGATCTACCGAGGAAGGCGAGGATAGGCAGGCTAAAATATGTCGTAATAGCCGTAAGGGCTCTAGGCTAACTAAGGCTCTTTTTACCGTCCCCCCTTTCCGCCTATAGTATATCCGAGTCGGAAATAGCAGACGAGGACACCGCGTCCGTTACGTCGAGCTAGATATTATTAATATCGAGCTAGGCCCTAACCGAGCGATAGAACGAGATACTAAAAGAGACTAACGTATTAGGGATAGATACGTCCGATAATTAAATATATACACCTAACGATTATATAGTATAATATAAATAGGAGTAAAGATAAGGTTTAGAGGGACTTCCTCTAGAACCTCGACCTACAAGTCTACTACGTTATAGCGATTTAGGAGCTATAGATTAACTATTACTCCTCCCGTAAGACCTCCTATACGTACCTAGGATATACCGCGATAGTACTATAAACGGAGAACCCCCGGGTAGCCCTATATATTAGCAGAACTATTAAGGATAGTAGCTATAGGGTCTATAACGACGGGTAGGCCGCTATAGGCGACGTATAGACGATATCGCTTACCCTCCTAAGGGAGGAAGAGAAGACGCTCTAGATATATAACTAGTACAACCTACTACCGCAGTCCTATAGCTCCCGCGAGGAGGGTATACTTAGGTAGCTCGAAACGGCCCTAGCCCGGGAAGAACACTAAGTTATAGTCGGGGACTTTAACCTCTACTACTCTAGATAGGGTTCGGACTTCCGGCCGGCCTACTACTACCTAGCGGGACACCTTATTAACTAGACGGAAGGAGTAGGATTTACCCTAGCGACGCTAAAGGGAAT
>NW_019716257.1:998683-1002385 GCF_900074925.1 Ramularia collo-cygni | reverse complement strand
TTATTCTAAACGACCCTAAAGACGTATAAAGGATCGCGAAATAGATTATTAGAGAAGGATTTCTCGAGTAGTTTAAGCTAAGCCCCGCGGTAGAATAACTAGTCTAAGAGCGGAAGGAAGCGTAGGACCGTAGAGATATAGAGCGGAGCGGGCAGGTAGGGCAGGAGTAGAAGTAAGGAGTATAAGAGAACGGCGTACTTAACCGAGGAGAGCTCGTAGCATATACGAGGCAAATACCTAAGGAATAGGGGAGTTTTTTAACCCGCGTAAGAAGAAAGGGTTTTCTCCTATAGAGACACTACGTAGTAAAGTCTATATAGGCCTCGCCCGCACTAGACTATAATAGAACTTATTATTATTATTATAGTTAGCTATAGTCTACTAATTACTATATAGCAACTACGCGACTAAATTTAGTTAATAGTATCTTAAATTATAGCTTTCGACGCGCTCGAATTTTATGTATTTATTTAGTAAATTTAGAGTATACCGTTATTACGCAATCGCATAGTGCGCGAGGTAGAGCCCGGGTTTTTAGGGTCTAAACGGTATACTTAGCATCCCTACGGCTAAGTTAGCCTTAACTTAGCTTTAACTTTATCGATAGCTCGACTATATTAACTCTACTAATCTTTTAAAAATTTGCCGAGCGTCGCGCACGGCCGCTTTTAGCTATATATATAAGTAATTTAGACACGCTTCTATATATACCGTCGACCGTTATAAGCCTCTAAATCGAACCTCCGATAAGCACGAATATTACGAATATTACGAATAATTCGAATAATTCGATAGGTCGATATATTACTACCGTCCTTACCGCTAATTACTACATCCTTACCGTTCCCTATACTACTAACCTATGCGGAACTCGAGGTTATCTTTAGAGATAAGTAGCTTATAGCAATTTAAGAGACTTTAGAGAGGGTAATTAGGGCTATATCGTCGATATTAATACGATTAGATAGACTTAAAGAGAGGATTACTATACTTAAGGATTTAGAGCTTCCTACGTATATATAATGCGACTAGCTAACGGTAGTAGTAACAACTATAGTAATAGATATAGATTTAGAGATAACATCTAATATAGAGCTATAGATAACTACTCTTCTTAAAGTATCGCTATATAGTGTCCTTTAGAGCCTCTAAAACCTCTCGAACTATATCGACTAGGAAGCTCTTAAAGTTATTAACTAGAAGCTTATTATAGTAGCGTTTAATCTACCTCTTTAATACGTAGAAGCTCTATTCGATAGGGTTATAGTCCGATAAGTACGGTAGTAGTAATTCGAGGAAGTAGTAAGTATCTACTATAGCCTAAACGATATTGTCGCTTCTATATATTAATGCATTATCTATAACAATAATAGAGCCGGTTAGTAGTTAAGGTAAAACCGTCTAAACTAGCTAGTTTAGAATGTCCTCTACGGTAATTAAGCCCTACTTTAATAATAGCTTATTTAACTAGCTATTAATTATTATCGTAGGAACGAGTAACTATCGTTCTAATCGTTTAGCTAGTAATGTAGTATCCGAGGGCTATCTAATTAGACTCTAAGAGTAACGCCTATCGAGTAGTAAGTAAGGGCAGCTATATAGAAAAAACACTAACCTACCGCTAACCGTTTCGTTTATTATACGCGCTCTTATYTACGAATACTATCTGCTTACGACACTAGCCTACCGCCTTCGTACGCTAGTAAGCCCTTAGTACCGTATTACGCTCTCTAGCAATCCGCCGTGCTACCTTCTTAGACTACCGCTACCTCGATAATATCCTAAATACGCTAGAGTCGTAGAAAACGTAACCGGTATTGTCGAATAGCTACTAAGCTATCTTATTAAGATACGCGTCTAGCTACGAGCTTATAAACTCTATAAACTCCTACTCTTACTAGTTAGTAAGGCGCGCTAGCCTACCTCTACGGACGGTTAATAGAGGGTACGGTTAGCTAAAAAGCTCGAAACTAAGGCGGATACGCGTAACTATATTATACGACACGTAGTAGGCTTTACTAATCTAGCGATTACTAAATATTATCGTATCGAAGGCCTTATGTAGTTAGTTATAGAGTAGTAATTCGAGCCGTTCGCTAGGGCGGCGCGGAGCAATAATACGCGCGTACGGTTCCTTCTTAGAGGTTAGAAAAAACAACACCTTTTATACGGACTACTTACCGATATAGTAGGAACGATATCGTCCTAATTAAGATAGTTTAGGGGTAGTAGAGGGTACTATAGTACTAATATTAGTAGTAGGGCCCTCTAGCTTCCCCGCGGAGGAGAGCGAGGGGTAGTATACGTATTAATTAAAGTATTCTACGAGGGCCTTAATTATAGCACTTAAAAACTACTTTTAAAATATATTTTCTATTTTATAATTACTTGCTTCTACACCTAAAATATAACTCCTCCTTACTTTATACGTTCGTACAATTTGTCCCTATAAATATCCTACGATTTATATTACTATCGCTCTATATTAAAGAAATATACTACCCTAACCCTAACCCTATAGTTTTTAGCAAAGGTTTCGCTAAGGTTTATAACCTCTTACTACGCTAATTCCTTTCCCGTCTACCCTCTACCCTATTATACGCATATTCTATATAATAGGCCGCTCCCCTTCTATCCCCCCTAATCTTTATCTAAAAGTCGGTAAACTCTAGAATAATAATACGAGTATTACCGATATTTAAACCTTCCTCTATTTATAATAGCTATATACCTCCGAACGGACTATCCGTATAATCGTCGTAGAGAACGGTAGCGAACCCCGATAGTTATTAAAGAATAGTCTTTATAATAATCCCCTCCTTCGCATCCGAATAGCCGAACTCTTCTACCTTAAAGCTCTACTAGATACGTATATCGTAGATAAATTAAACGAGGAGGGATTTGCGATTAAGTACTATACCTTTATACGGCTTCGGCGGAGTATAGGCATTAAGAAACGACTAAGAGAAGGAGAGTTCCTTAAGCGTTAAGAGGAATATAAAAAGATTATAAAGAAGGAGATTAATCGCTCGAACCTTAGAGTATATAGAACAATATTACTATAAATATACTTCCGTATAACCGATCGTACGCGGCTTGCGCTTAGTAGGTTAGTATATTTATATAATATACATCTATAAGGTAGAAAGGGGTTTGCTAATATACTACTATATCGTAGGAAGCGACTATACGAGATAGCCCGCGAGGTCTATTCTACTAGCCCGTATAATAGGGCTGCGAAGTTTATACGTCGCCGTAGGAAGTATATTACGCCTAGCCCTAATATAGTCTAGAGTATAGATACATACTATAAACTTAAGAACTATAGCTTTTAGATCTATGCTGCTATTAATATAGATATACGGTTTATTCTATATACCTATCTTAGACCCTCTACCCGTATAGTAGTGTCTATACTATCTAACTTTGCGAAAGCTTATAAAAAGCTTACGAGAGTACCTCGTATTATTCGGATAGATAAGGGTAAAGAGACACTCCTTATAGCGCAGGCTTAATACTAATACGTAAGGATTATTCGTAGGCGTAAAGTACGCTTTCGCCGCTACTTTGTATTTAGAATAAGCACTACTAATGTCCGTATCGAGGTATAGTAGGGCTAGCTTATACGAGGAAGGTTTAAGGTATAGTATATAAGTATATAGAGCATATTATCTATATATACTTTAGCAACGCTCCCGTTAT
>NW_019716257.1:995740-997198 GCF_900074925.1 Ramularia collo-cygni | reverse complement strand
GCAACGCTCCCGTTATATCCGAATCTAATTATACGGGTTAGGCTAATTAATCTTAATATTATAGGGCTTCTTTATAATATTAAAGAAGAAGGGGTAGTTTTATAAAGCAAAGAAGGCTAACCGTATTACTATAAAGTATATCTATATACCTATTATGCGGAAAGAACTAGCCTCGTTCGTATATATATAGAATAAGCACCCCGTACGAAGATAATCTAATAGACCGCACGTAAGGGGTAGTATACTAAGCTATTGCTATAACTAGGTAGAGAAGGAGGGAAGGCTAAGTATTAGATATCTAATCGATAAGGCCTACTTTAATAGTCTTATAGAAGCTTGCGCAAAGTAGAGTACGTTTATACTAGCGAACGCATATAATAGATCTTAAATTATTTGCTAATATATATAGATTCTAAGGAGTATATTCTATAGGAGATACTTAAGCTCTGCTTAAGTATTCTAAAGATAAAGGGCTTTCCGCTCGGTCGACTAAGCTCGTATAAGTTTGTACTAAGCGTATAAAAGCCGTAGTACTAGATCGTATACGAGAACCTCGTAGAAGAGCTACGTAAGGTTCCTAAGGATATACTATATAAGACATTAATTCCCGCGGCGGTAGGAAGTAGAAAGGATTTTATATCGACTCGGAAGATATTATATAGGCGTTTCGCGATTAGTACGATAATAACCGCTCGCGTACAGAGCTTAAGGAGGCACTAGAGGGTTTAATTAATAGAGAGCTTTTAAAAGAGGATAACTTAGAAAGTAGTAATAGCGATATATCGGAGGTTAATTATTAGTCGGATAAGTCGGAATAGATTATCGGTATAATAGGATTACGTTACGTTCTAATGCTCTAATAGGACTATATAYACCGGGGATATATAGCTAATATRCTTCTATCCCTACTAGTATTAGCGGCCCCGGCTATAATCTCTATAAGAACTCTATAATAAYTATRTAATAAATTTATRCGCCTAYATATCTATATAATASTTATTAAGTAGCGTACGCTCTATCCCCCGTCTTTACGTAGTTATACCTATAGAGCGATAAAGGGTTRCCCCTTTACTAAAATCCTCCTYTAACCCCCTTYCTATAGAYRATATTCCTTCCTTTATACGAACGTATAYRACGCTATATCTACGAGTCCGCTTTATACCGATAGGTTCTAAGAAGTAAGYAAAGAAAGTATAGAAGCGTATATACCCTACTCGGCCCTAATTCGACTATATAAAGTATATACTAGATAATAAGAAATRTTACTTCTACGGCGATTATAACCTAATACCGCCGGYACCTTCGAATAAACYRATTATACGGGCGAYACTAATACCGCTACGGACGAATACGCTATCCTTAAGTACTATACTAATTATTATTAACTCTAATAAAAGCGAGATATTAGACGACGAGGTTCTTAACGGACATATTAGTAGGAGCCTCCTAGATAAAGCG